>NC_141938.1:8253676-8291562 GCF_057802395.1 Ceratotherium simum simum | reverse complement strand
ACAAAAATTAAGGTGAAAGATATCAAGATCTGAGAAGTGAAATTTTAGTGGAAACGATGTACAATAACATGATATAAGTGTTTCAGATCTAAAGTTGAAAATCTCAGGAATGGCTGTAAAAAGCTGACCAAAGATACAACACCATGGCTGCAAATAGGGAGGAAAAGTCAAAAAGGAATGAGATGGGAGGAGGTTATTGAAGGAAAAACTACACACAAAAACAAAATAGGAAAGACATAGGTATTTTGGAATTGAAAGAAAGGAAGACGTCTTTTAGGGGAGAAAAAGAACCAGGAGATTCAATTTATAATATTTGCTTTGGGTCAGACCATGTCCCACTTTTGTTTCTGAGGCCCAGGGACCCATCACGGACAGAGGCGCGAGCTCGACCTGAGGAGCCTTCCCAGGGCCCCCCTTCACATCCTTGTTCCTCAGGGCTGTAGATGAAGGTGTTCAGCATGGGATTGACCACAGTGTACATCACTGAGGCAATCGAGCTTCTTTGGGGAAGAATGGGTCACAGCAGAACTGAAGTAGACACCCAGGCTTGTCCCATAGTACAAAGAAACCGCAGAGAGGTAGAGACCCACAGGTGGAAAATGGCTTTGTATTTTCCTCCCTGCAGTGGGAAATGCATTATAGAGGAGACAATTTGAGGAAGTAAGAAGACAGATTCCAATGAGGGGAAAGTGACACCAAGCATGGTAACAGTTGCCACATACATGGCGATGTTATTGAATGAGGGTGTCCAGAGCAGGCTAATTTGAGAACCTCAGTCAGTTCACAGTAAAGAAATGTGGAATTTCGGTACCTATACAGAAGGTCAGCTGCCTCAACAGTAGAATATGAAGCAGGAGACCAGAAAATGATAAACCAGCACATCCAGAATCCAGGAGTGTCATGATTTGAGGCGTGGAGTCTCATGATGACCATCTGAAGATGCAGCGGGTGGCAGATGGCCACAAACCGGGTCATAGGCCATCACAGTCAGGAGGAAGCCTTCCAGTAAAGCAAAAATCATAAAAAAATGGCCAGACCACCTGAGTGAAGCATCCCATGTAGGGAGATGTCTTTTCTCTGTGCCTGGATGTTTACCAGAATCTTCGGGACAGTGGTGGAAGTGAAGCATATGGTCGACTAAAGGGACAGGTTAGAAGGAGGGAAGAAAATACATGGGAGTGTGGAGGGTGGGGAGTCAGAGATGATGGTCAAGATGATGAGGAGGTTCCCAAACTAATGGTGACCAGGTACATGGACAGCAACACTCCAAAGATAAGGGGTTGAAGTTCAGGATCCTCTGAGATGCCCAAAGAGGAGGAATTCTGATACTTCCGTGTGGTTTTCCTGCTTCCATCGAGCTGGTGTGTCTGCTGGAGAAGGAGAGGCAAAAGCAATGTTCGGTGAACACTTGACTGGCACCTGAGCTAGTCAGCACCTCTTGATTTCACCTTTAGGTGGACAAACTTTACCCTCTGTTAAGTGCTTTCTAATCACAGTGCTTCCACTAAGTCAAGTGAAGCCCATTTCCTTATTAAATGTAATTATTTAGCTTTTTTGAAATAAAGCAGAAATCTCTATTTGTCTCCTACTCACTAGTTCTAATTCCATTTGAGGCTATGGACATAAAACCAATTTCTTCTATGATATGACCCTTCCAAAATAGTTCAAGGCATTTAGTATCTTTTCTTTGATAATCTCCATGTTATCTTCTATTCAAATAGCTCTGATACTAATTTAACATGTGGATTCTCACCTCAAACAATCTTTAGATTCTGTGACTTGATGCTTCCCTATCCAGGTCATAGAATTTAACATTCAAGTGTCTTATTTACTTTATTTCTACAAATGTGGTTACTGTTATTTACACTTCTTTGTCAGGTTTAGAAATGCTCTTTGTGCACAACAGGATCTCCAAATAAACGATAGCTATTATTATCCTTATTATTATGTTCCTTTTATTATGATTATATTTGATATGTAACTCCTCCCAAAATATGGGATAGAGATGTGATTTATAAAAAATGGGATCTGGAGTTAGACTTCCTAGAATAGAAGTTTGCTCCACTTAACTCACTTTTGGTCCGACCTTGACTAAGTTATTTAATCTCTCTTAGCTGGCAGATGCCTCACTCTACAATGGAAGTAGTAAATATTCCCTACAATGTAAGACTGATGGGAGTGAATTAAATGAAATGTGATGCATGTAGTTTTTCTTCTCATTCCTGTGACATACACTGGACACATGAGAAATGTGAGCTTCTGTTTTTAACATCACAATAACTCAGTCTTGTGTCCCTATCATTACCATTATTCCTCTTAAACTGTGGCGGTCACTCAGGATGGAATTTCTGAGTCATTATCGCCACAACTGATCTGTTACCTCTCTTCACTGTCCTGCAGCACTTTCTAATTAATAGAAAGATCCCTATGGCTTCATGTTTCAAAAAACTTGGCTGCCAGGTGGGATTCTTTCACGAAGAGAGAAAAGTATGTGAACTATAAAAAAGACTCAGAGGGAGGAAACAAAATCACAAAGCTTTAAAATAAAATGCAAAATGTGTGTTCTCATGAGTACATGCTCAGAAGTGGGATATGTTGTACTAAAAACCAGTAAGAGTTAATTGCCAAAAAACATGGTTTGATACATTTGATTAAAAAATATTCAAAGCTTCTATAAATCAAATCATCCTAAAGTGTGAAAGGAAAATTTAAGAAGTGACTATCAATAGCTACATGCTCCATGCGATAGAAAAAGCTCTCCATATTATTAATGCATAGAGAATCATAATTAATTATAGAGATAAAAAAATCATTTAGGACCAGTTTAGTCCTCGGCAGGTGGGTGGAAAAAGTCTTTTTCTGAAATATGAATATTTGAATCTATAGAGAGCGAACATTAGTGAGGAAGAATGTTAACCATTTAGGGGCAATAAGGAAAGAGCAAAGCATTTTGGGCTGAGAAAACAGAATCCATGTGGTTAACGCTGTGGAGTAAGAGAGCCTGTGATGAAGGGACTTGAGAGTCCACTGAGAATGTAGGAGAACAGAGAGAGGGAGCATCAGGAGGACAGAGTGGGGAAGAGCCCATATGTCCAGCATCCCAGGTGCAATTCCTGATGTGCATCTCTCATGTTGGTAAATGACCTTTATGTTTATTTGTGGGTCAGAGAATGTGATTCTTTTTTGATCACTCATTGTCTTTCCCATGAACTTACATGGTGCCCGGCACATAGTAGGTGCTCAACACATGCAAATGTTAGAAGTATAATAAAGAATGAGACCCAAGAGTCAACTATGACACAGAAAAGAGATCTTCAAATTCACATATGCTTGGATATAGACACAAAATTCAATAATAAAGTTAAATCACATTTATTCATATCTATTTTAACAGAACAATACATCATGAATAAGCAATACCTTCTAGGAATGGGAAAGTGGTTTAATACTAGGAAGTTTGCTAACATAAGTCATCACAAAAAAAGGTCAATGAAGAGAAATCATAACCACAATCACAATAGAAAACACATTTGAGAAAATGTAACAGTCATCACTGTTGTTAGCTTAGCCAGAGACAAGAGCCTTTTAAGCTAAATAAGAGGAAAGCAAGGACAATTTTGAAACCCAATAAGAAGAATGGTAGCCTCTAAAACTGCAGCAAATTTAGAATATTCTACATTAAACACTAAAATATTTGTGTTAAATTGCGTTTGATAGACAGACCAAGGCAGTTCTACTCCAATTTCAATCACAAGAGATATTCTCTTCAACATTTAAAAGACATTGGTAAGATGAGGAAAAGGAAATTGCACTGAGTTCGAACATCATAAAAATAATTACTGTAGAGCAATGTTGTGAACACTCCTAGATTAAACCAACAATCAATACACAACTATTAATTGCTATCGGTAAGGCTTAAACCTGCTGCAAAAATTGTTAGGGAAATAGAAAAATCCAGTCAAGCACTAGGGATAAAGTAGACAATACCTCATGCATAATAGATCTCCAGTGAGTAGTTAGTGAAAAAATGATTGGACTCAGGAAATCCAGCAGGAGACTACAATTATGGGGAAAGAGTAGAGAGAAAGAGGTAGGAGACTATCCAGGAAAATAACTCTTATAACAGAAGTCCATAGATTCCAAAGAGAGAGAGAAGGGAAACAAAGAGCCAGAGCACTCTGGAAAAGACTGGGCTCAGTGGAAACTAAACTACCTTCGAGAAGTGGGCCAGAGACTTCACCACTGTAGACTAAATAAATATGGGAGACTGTATCTCTAGTCTTATTACTCTAGAGGTAAACCCCAGCGCCCAATTTCTCTCTCCCCTCTCTTTTTTCTCTTACTCCACCCAATCCTCACTGGATACATTGACTCTCTCTGACCCGGTTTATCACTGAAGCTTTCTGTTCCCTCTGAAGAGGTCTGTCCCTGGGAAGCCCAGCTGGCTTTATATTTGACTGGGATCAGAAAATTATCGGTAAGGGGCAACAGAAACATGTTTAAAGTTTCCAGCGTCTCAAGTGTTGAAGTCTCAGAGCTCCTCGTTATATAAATTGCTCTATTGACTTACTTCATTCCAAATATTTCAGCTCCCTTGGGGTGCAAAAATAAGAGAATGGAAATTTTTCATCCAACATTGTGTCTGTGCAAGTGGCAACAATGGGAAATGAATTTTTTTCATTCAAGGAGAAACTCTTCTTTCTTTGATTTGACTTAAAAATTACAAATTGTCCCCTAAGGAAAGTATAAATTCTACAAGAAGCAAATCCTGGAATCAACTTTCAGTGATGTTCCCTTGAAGAATCTTGGGAGATTTTATGACTCACTTGGTGTCCACAATGTCATGGAGCAAAGACATCTTTCTAAAGAAAAGCAGAGTGGCTAATAGTTTTGGTTTTGTTAAAAGGACTAACCAAGTGAGGACTGAAAAATATCCCTTGACATTTGCTGGTGACATGGAGGCCTTTGTTGATATTAGGGAGGGCTCCGTTTATTATCTCTAAATGGAGGGGCAGGGGCAGAAATAATCCAGGTAAGAGTGGGCTGAAGAGTGATTATTGGCTGAAAACTTCAGTGACAAATATAAAATCTTATATAAAAATTTTGTTAGAGAAAGGAAGATAAACTTAAAATGTAGTCTAACGAGAATAACAAATATGAGAAAGAGTTCAGAAATTTTTTATAATGGAAAGTAAGAGAAGAAATTTAACTTCAAAGAGGATGATCATATTTTTGCACAGGCACTTGAATACACAAGGGGAGTACATTGGAGTCTTCATAGATTTACACAGTATGTTGTGTACACTCTAAATAAAAGAATCATGTGTGCATGTATCTCGAATTTGAGAGAATACTTGAATCCCATAAATCAAGAGGTTGGAAGTAGAAACAGCTCCATCTGAAAATAAGCATCACTCCCATGCCCAGGCCACTTGGGGAGTTTTGCTTCAGGCCCTCCACCAAATCTGGCCTCTGCTGGTTTAGAAATTTGACTTCTAAAGAGCTAACACTTTCAGAGACACGGCTAAGCAAAGTCCCATTAAAATTCATGCTGTGCTGCTGCCTGGCACTTCCAGGTCCCATCAGGCCAAGAAGAGTGGAGTCACCATCCTGGCAGGTGTAATTGACCATGGTCATCCAATGCTCATTTGTGACCATGGCAATGGTTTGTCATGCACTGGTAACTGCCATGCTCAGTCAGTGGCTGGGCGCATCCCAGAAGCAACCTCAGTACAAATACAGTGGTGGAATGCGGATGGCTGTTGTTCAGTTATGCTCCCACAGCAAGAGATCTGAGTGGTGTTGAGCTTGAGTGAGGGCAAGAGCTTCCTTTAGCTGAGGGCAATTCTCAAAGAGGGCTGGAAAGGCTGAAGGCTGTCAGATCAAAGCTTGCACCACCCTGCAGCCCTGGAAGAATGAGCCACTTAATCCTGAAGGAGAGTCTGGGCAATACAGTGCTACTGTATTCACTAGAGCTCTATCGTTGGGACATTTGCATCAATTTTTCTGTTTGAAAAATAATTGACATATGACCATTATGTTATTTTTCAAGTGTACAACATAAAGAAGCAATATTTGTATATGCTGGGAAATTATCACCACAATAAGTCTATTTCTAACATCCATCCACATGTAATTATAACATTTTTTCTTGTGACTAGATCTTTTTAAAATCTACTCTCTTAGCAACTTTCAAATAGAGCTTAATACAGTATTATTAACTCCTAGTCAATGATTCTCTGTACATTACATCCAGTGAATTATTTCATAATAGAAATTTGTACGTTTTGGATCACACTTCACCCATTCTCCCTCCAATTCCCCTTGTGACCACCATTCTGTTCTAAGTGTACCGGTAATTTTGGTTTTTGTTTGTTTGTTTTTTGCTTTTAAGGCTGTCTCTGACCAGTATGTTAAAGAATAATACAGAATGGAGTCAATAATGTTCATCCCAGGAATGTAAGTAATATGCTTCAACTGTAGGAAATCTATTTTACCTTCATACTTATTGCATCCAAATACATCAAGTTAGAAAAGGTGCATCGTTTAAAAGGAATCAAAAATGTATTTTGATAATTTTAACAGCCACTATTGCCGAGAATGGTGGAAGGTATGTGTGTGTGTGTGGATGCAGCATCTTGAAATGGGAAAATAAGGATATATCTTTTCAAATGATAAATAATGTGCACTTTTCAATGGGAGATAATGTGCTTTTGAACAGGAAAGCATTCAGAAGTGACAATTAATGAACATGCAAGAATTGGTACTACGAACAGCAAGTATTTAATATTATTCTAATAATTCAAATACATGCATAAGATAAAAAAGAAAGGAGACATGTAAGCATTGTAAAGTAAAAGACAAATGTGTGATTATTTGCAATGATAAGATTTTCGGAGATTCTGAGGAGAGCCCTCAGATCTCCTGAGATATGCAGCCCCATGTGTGTCCCTTCATCATCCATTTCAGAAAAACAACAAATCCCCTAGGGCAAAGTTGTTTTCCAAATTTTAGCCATGCATAAGATCCCCTGGAAGGCTTACTAAACACAAGATGGCTGGGGAGCTGTCCCTAGAGTTTCCTGATTTAGTAGATCTGGGATGAAGGACAAGCATTCTGCATGTCCTGTCAAGCTCCCAAGTGATGCTAATGCTCCTGGTCTGGAGACATTTTTGAGGACACACTTGTTTGTGTCCCTTTCTACTCTGATCTAATAGGAAGATTTCCGCCACTGTTTATATCTCCTCCTGCACCCCACCGCAGCACTTTACTAGGATACACTGCTGGATCACTTTCCAGATTGCATCAGGGAAACCTGGGGAGCCCTGGTTCCTTCTCTCCTACAGTGACTTTTCTCCAGAAAGTACAGGGTTGATGATCCAGGGGGGAGTTCATAACCCATATCTCTTGGAGGCCCAAGTATAGTTTTGGCCTTGGGAAACAATGTGGAAACTCTCATTTAAAGTTTCCAGGGCATTGGGAGTTGAGGAATCCTCAGGCCTATTCATTAAATAAATTGTTCTATTTCCTTCTGCACTCCTTAAACTATTAAGCTCCCTTTTGGGAGTAGAAAGAGAGTAATAGAAACAAAACTTTCTGCCACTTCCCTTTCCTAAGAAGATAGCTGTGGAGAGGGATGAATTTTCTTTTATTCCAATTATTCTTTCCTTATCTGTTACTTTTAAAATTTGTGGTCCAACAAAATCATTCTCCCTGGAGATTAAAAAGTTCTTTCATCACTTCCTTCAAAGAAGTCTCCCCAAGGTTCATTAAGACATTGCCTTAATTCTTGCCTCCTCTTCACAGGATTTAATTTCAAAGTTAGGATTTCTCCCTCAGGCAATGTGTTAGTTACAGAGGAGCCCAATAGACATGCCCCTCAGAATCCCATTGTCACCAAAATGGGAAATTGCATGAGAAAGGTCCCTATTTCCAGAAGGAGAATGTAACCTATTGGTGATGTTTGCTACTGAAAGTATTTTTGAAGAATGGAGTATCAATGGAAATATCCATGTGAATTTATTGGAACTATCACAAGAGGTTACCGCAGACCTCAGGGAGAGCAAATGTGTGATGGAGGTAGAAAGACTCCAAGAATAATTGGTTGAAGAGACAGTGAACAGAGTGGAAATGAAGTAAGCAAAGGTATGGACCAAATTTCCTCCAAAATTTTGCAAAACAATACTCCACAAAGGGAGTATGAGTCTATAAGAGAGTTTCTATTTTCACTGAAAAGACATGAAAATCTATATAACATTCCCATGACATTGGAAATTATAACATTGCACATAGACATTGGAATATACAAGATACAGAAAGTATAAGAGAGTAGCATAATTTCCCAAAAAGTTAAGAATAGATGGGCTTCAATGTTCAGGATGGGAGATTTTTAAGAGGCAGTCATTAACAAAATACTCTATACAAATAATTATTAAATTACAATGGTGGCTAATGCTCTGATGGGTGTTATTGTGTCCAATGAGAGCATATACCCAGTGGGGTCCTATAACTGAGAACTGAAGGATCATGGGTAGGATTCAGGCAAGCATCAGCTTGTCTGTCTAGCTCCTCTCTCAACAGGAACTTCTCCCTCTTTCTGTACAGTTACTTGATTTATGCTGCTACACATCTATGCTGTGGAGACTGATGATCTCCAGACCAATACATTTGACCTCTGAGGTAATAGCACTAATGATGTGTTCTGTAGACCCCTCAACTCAGCCTTTCCAGATTAAACTAATGTTTTATACTCACTAAAATGTAGCTTTTCCTATTTCCCCTCTCTTTGAAAACCTACACCATCAAATCTGGCACCCATGAATTGTTTTACTCATGTTCTCAACTGGACTGATTTTGTCCCCTCTGTAACCATTGGTAACATCTGGAGACATTTATGGTTATCACAACTCAGCTCTTGCATGTAGCATGTAGACGCCAGGGATGTGTTAAGCATCATAAAGTACACAGAACAGCCCCTATGAGTAATAATACAGACCCAAATGTCAGTATAGTTGAGATTGATAATATTAAAAATATTATCTGGGGGCTGGCCTGGTTGCATAGTGGTTAAGTTTGATGTGCTGCCCTTTGGCAGCCGAGTTCTGAGGTTTGGATCCCAAGCACAGACCTATGGCACGCATCAGACCATGCAGTGGCAGCGACCCATGTACAAAATAGAGGAAGATTCGCACAGATGTTAGCTCAGGGCCAATCTTCTTCAAGCAAAACAAAACAAAGAAAAAGAGGAGATTTGGCAACATGTTAGCTCAGGGCCAATCTTCTTCATGAAAAGAAATATATATATATATATTTATAAGGGTAGCATAATATATATATAATATATATATAATCTAAAAAATCCCAACAATTCTCTCTTATTGTATAATGATATTGGATATATCAGAGAAATATCTTCAAGATGAAATAAAGTCATACATGTGAAGAAACAAGCACAGTCTTGATGCAGTAAACACTTGTTGTGACCAGTGTATGATTTTCATTCCATTACTTCTGAAGAAAAGAAATACACAACCAAATGAAGGAGAAGAACAAATCAAGATTTGAGGGGATAATTTTGGCTTAAACCACATCAGTGCTTCCAAATGATAAAGTTCTTTCAGTCTAAAGCTAGAAATCTTAAGAATGTTTTTCAAAAACACTTTGACAAGGCCAAATGAAACTCTTAATGGACAGTGTATAAGCAAGAAAAGTCAAAAGGAATTAATGAGGTAGTTGTTGAAGAGAGAAACTGATACAAAAATACAAATAAACAGAAAAGTCAGAAGACATTATGGGAATAGAAAAATCAGGATTTTTTTTTAGGGAGAGAAATGAAAAGCTGCAGACTTTAAATTAGCAATGTTTACCTTTGGGGCCCACAATGTCCACTATGATCTGAGGTAGAAGTGACCCTCATGGATGCAAGAGGTTGCTCTGCTGAAGAGCAACTTTCTAAAGGCCCTCTTCACATCTTTGTTCCTCTGGCATGTGTAGATGATGGGGGTTCAGCATGGGGTGACCACGGTGTACACCACTGAGGTGATTGAGCTCCTTTGGGAAGAATGGGTCACAGCAGAACTGAGGGGTAGATACCCATGCTTGTCCCAGATAGAACAAGAAGTGACCGCAGAGAGGTGAGATCTGCAGGTGGAAAACACTCTCATATTTTCCCCCTGTAGAGAGACATCCTCATTAAGGGAGGAAACAATCTGAGAAGTAAGAAGAAAGAATCCCAGTGAGAGGAGACACACACAGGAGAGGCCGTGGCCACATGCAAGGAGACATCAGCTTGATGAGTGGGTGTCAGAGAAGCACCTCAAGAACCGGAGCCAGTTCACAGAAGAAATGTGGAGTTTCAGTGCCTATACAGTGCAAGTCAGCTGCATCATCAGTAGAATATGAAACAAGGGAATCAGATCAAATGTAATAAACCAAGAACATCAGAACCAGAGAGAGGGTCCTGCCAAAAGCATGGGGTTCATGATGACCATGTAGTCGAGTTGGAGGGGCATTAGATGATGCCACAAACCAGTCATAGGCCCTCATGGTCTGAAGGAAACACAATCCATTCCAGCAAACCATATTTAAAAATATACCTGGAGTGACACAACCCATGTAGGAGATGTCGTTTGTACTGTGCCTGGATATTCCACTAGGCATCTTTGGAATGCTGGTGATGATGAAGTAGATATTGATAAAGGAAAGGAGTTGGAGAGGAGAGAAATACATGAGAGTGTGGAGGTAGGGAGTAAGAGATGATAGCCCAAGATGATGCAGGAGGTTCCCAAGCACTGGTGACTCAAGGCACATGGACAAGCTTAATACTCCAAAGATAAGGGCTTTGAAGCTCAGGATCCTCTGAGAAACCCAGGAGGTGGAATTCTGATATCTTCTAGTCTGGTTTCCGGCTTCCATTATCAGCCAGTATGTCTAACAGGAAGAAGGCAAATGCAGTGTTTCATTGTGTTCAATGAAACATCTCAGCACTGGCAACTGAGCTGTCAGCACCTCTTCATTTTCACTTTTTAGGCAGAAAAAACTTCACCCTCTCTTGAGTCTTTCCAATGACAGTGATTCCACCCAGTCAAGTGGGAGCCCCATTTCCATTTTACATGTGTGTAGTCATTCAAGAATTTCTTAAATTTAGCAAAAATATTCCTCTGTCTGTTTTAGTCTCCCTCACTGCCATTGGTTCCTAATTTCTCTATCTCAAATCTATGGACTTTTCTCACAGGAACCAACGCTCTGCATGTTCTCTTCCCTTTGAAGAATCTTGGGAGGTTTTATGGATGAAGCTTGACGTCTACAATGTCATGGGGGCAAGAGGTCCTTTCGGAATAAAAAGCAGAGTGGTTAATAATTTTGATTTTGTTGAAAGAGAACTAAACAAACGAGGACTGAAAAATATCCCTTGACATTTTTCTGGTGACATGAAGTCCTCTGTTGAATTATTAGGACAGGCTCCAATATCCAAAGAGAGGAGCATGATCAGAAATAATCCAGGTAGAGTGGGTTGAAGTGAATATTGAGGAAATATAGGTTGCAAATATAAATCATGAATAAAATTTGACAAGGAAGAAGAGGAAAGTGGTAAATCATAGCCTAAAGGGAGTATTAATTATGGAAGAGTTATTTTTTTAATGGTACATAAGGGAAGACATTTAACTTCAAAGAGAATGATCATATTTAGTGCAGGCATTAGAATTCACAGGAATGCTGACTACATATTTTACAAGATGCAGTGAACACTAAATTAATGACAATCATAATGTGCTATATCTCCAATTTGGAGAATAAATGGATTCAGAAATCAAGAGTTCAAGTAGAAGCAGCGCTGTCTAATATCACTCCCAGTGAGCCACTTGGAGATTTTTGTGTTTCATGTCTCCACACCTCTGGCCTCTGAAAGGTTAGGCGTCTTGACTCCTAAAGGGAAAACACTTCCAGAAGCATGGAAAAATCCTTTTGACTTCTGCTGACAGACACCTCAGGTCCCTCATGCCAAAAGAGAAGTCACTAACATGGCAGGGGTAACTGACCCTTGTCATCAATGTCGTGGTGCCACCGTGGGACTGGGCATGCACTGGTACCCTGCTGTGCTCAGTCAGGAGGCTGGGAGCAGCCCAGGGAGCAACCTCAGTGCAAATGCAGTGGTGGATGCAGATGACTGTCGGTCAACAGGAGATCTGAGTGGGGTGACCTTGAGTGAGGCATGTTCCTCAAACTAGGGGCAATTCTCAAAGAGGGCTGAGGGCTGTCAGATGGGTGCATTCTGTGCATCCAGAAGAATAAGCCCTTTATCCTGTAGGAGGATGTGGGCAACGCAGCACAGCATTCATTGGAATCCATTCCATGGGACGTTTAAATAGCCTTTTATTTTAATTGAGATATAATTCACATATAATCCTTTATTAGTTTCAGGTGGACAACATGTTTATTTGATATTTTTATATATTGGGAAATGATGACCATAATAAATTTAGTTAACTTCCCTCATGACAGCAAGTTAAAATTGTTTTTCTTGCAATGAGAGCTTTTAAGATCTACTCTTTTAGCAACCCATTCCTAGGCCCCTCTGGCATCTACCAACCTATTCTCTGAATCTGAGTTTGGTTTTTTGCTTGTTTGTTTTTAAAACTGACTTGATCAGTATGGTGAATAATAATACACCGTGAGTCAATAATGCTTATCCCAGGAATTGAAAATGATTCAACTTAGGCAAACTATTTATGTTCATTTGTTTCATAAATATAGCAAAACAAAAGCTGACAAGTTCAAGAGGAATCAAAATGTGTTTGATAATATTCAAAAGTCATTGCTGCAAATGGTGGTCTGTACGTGTGTGTGTGGAGGGCGCATATCTTCCAAATGATAAATAATATGGATATTTCAATGAGAGACAATGTTCAAATGAACCTGGAAGCATTAAGAAATGACAATTAATGACGTGCAAGAATTGCTGCTATGAATCATAAGTATTTATATTATTCTGATAATTCAGACTAATGCACAAGATAAAAAAAGGAGACAAAAGCATTATAGAGTAATAGACTAATGTATCATTAGTAGATAAGATTTTGGAGGTAGATAGTCCTCAGATCTCTGCATGCAGGCCCATGTGCATCCTTCATAATCAACTTCCAACAAATCCCCTAGGGCTGTTGTTTTCAAATTTTAGCCATGCATAAGATGCACCTGGATGGCCTATTAAACACAAATGGTTGGGCCTGACCCAAGAATTTCTGATTTAATAGATCTGGGATGAAGGACAAAAATTTGCACATCTAAGAAGCCCCCAGGGGATGCTGGTACTGCTGGTCTGGAGACTCTTGGAGAGACACTTGTTTGTGTTCCTAGTACTGTGGTCTACCAAAAGTTTTACCTTGACTTCTTACATCTCCCCTCCCACACCACACCCTCAGCATTTACAAGGATACACTATTTCTTTCAGATGACATCATGGAAACTCCTGGTGGCCCTGTCTCTTTCTCCTGCAGTGACTTTTTCCCAGAAAATAAAAAGAGATGCTCCAGTCAGGCAATTCATAACCCATAACTCTTGGAGGCCCCAGATGGTCTGCCTTGGGAACACTAAAAACTTATTCAAATTTTCCGGGACATTGGGGCCTGAATTCTCAGATCTCCTCATTCATAAATTGTTCTATTTTCATTCTATTCTTTAAACAATCAAGCACGCAGGTAGAAGGAGAATAATAGAAATAAAACTTTCTGCCACTTCCATTCCTGCAGAGAGAATGGATTTCTTTCTTTCAATTATTCCTTCTTATACATTGGAAAGAGTATTTTGCAGTCAACAAGATCATTCTCCTGTGGATTAAAAAATTTCTTTATCTTCCTTCAAAGAAGTCTCCCAGGGCTCCTTAAGGTACTGCCACGTTCTTACCTCCTCTTCACAGGATTTAACTTCAGAGCTAAGAGTTTCTCCCGAGGGATGTGTTAATGTTACATGGAGCTCAATAGACTCAGCCTTCAGAATCCCATTGTCACACAAAATGAAATGCATGTGAAAGGTTTCTATTTCCAGAAGGATAGTGAAGCTATTAGTGACGTTTCTGCTGAAAAATCAAGCATTTTGAAGAATGGAAATATCCTTAGAATTTATTGGGCACATGTGGTCACTGTAGACTTCAGGGAGAGCAAATGTAATGGAGGTAGAAAGACTCCAGGTGAGTTGGTTGAAGACAGAGCGAACAGAGTGGGAATGGAATTAATATGTATAGAACAAAATCTTCACAAGTTTGGAGTACTACCCAAAGGGGAGTATGGGTCTATAACAGAATTTCATTTTCATTGAAAGAAATGAGAATGTGGAACATTTCCATGACATTGGAGATTATAACATTGCCTGCAGACATTGGAATATACAGGATGAAGAAAAGGTCAGGGATAGCATAAGTTCTCCCCAAAGTTAGAAAGGGATAGATTTCAAAGTTTAGTTGAAAAGTTTTAAGAAGTAGTCATTAATAAAATAATTATACAAATAACTATTTAATTATCATGGTGGCTAATGTTGTGATAGATGGTATAGTGGCCAATGAGAATATACATCAGTTGGGGCATATAACTGAGAACTGAAGGTTCTGGTAGGGTTCAGCCAAGCATCAGCTTGTCTTTCTAACTCTTGACTCTCTCAACAGGAAATTCTCCCTCTTTCTGTATATTTACTTGACTTATACTGCTAATGGTGCAGACTGATCATCGCCAGGCCAATATATTTGACCTCTGAAATTATAGCAACAATGAGGTATTCTCTATGACCCTCACCTCAACCTTTCCAAGATTCAACTGATGTTTTGTGTTCCCTAAAATGTTGCTTTTCCTGTTATTTCCTTCTCTTTGAAAGCTAACACTATCAACTCTGGCACCCATGGAATTGTTCTACTCCAGTGGTTCCCAGTCAGGTTGATTTTGCCCCCTACAGCCCAGCTGGCAATGTCTGGAGACATTTCTGGTTATCACAACTCAGTGCTGGGATCTAGTGTGTAGAGGATAGGGATCTGATAAAACCTTACCATACACAGGACAGCCCCTCCATGACAAATAATTATATAGACCAAAAATGTCAATATTGTGTTGGGTTGAAATCCTGGTAAAGACTGCAGAGAACTAAAGTCAAAATTTTTATCTAAAAATCCTAACCATTCTTTATTATTTTATAATTATATTGACAATTTATCTGAAAAAAATCACAATATTTCTCCAATATTTTGTGCTACTTCATCTTCTTAATTGTGGTTAAATTTATATAACATTAATGTACCATTTTAGCCATTTTTGTGTAAATTTATGTACACTTGGCATTACATATATGTGGTTGAACAACCATGTCCAGCATCTATCTCTAGAATTTTTCCTTTTCCCAAACTGAAACTCTGCACCCCCCATTAAACGGTAACTCCCAAAGCCCCCTACCCCAGTTCCTTGCACCCACCATTCTACTCTTTGTCTGTACAAATTTCACTACTCTTCTTCCCTTATATAAGTGGAATCATATAACATTTACCCATTTGCAATATCTCAATTTTGACATTTCAAAACCTGAATTTCTGATGTCCCCTTTCCTTCCCAAATTTGCTCTACCCACAGCCCTCACTTTCTCAATGGATGCAATTACATTCTTTTAGTTGTTCAGGCTCCAAATTGTGGAGTCATTCTTGTCTCCTCTTTCTCTCACACCCATATCCTGACTAAGAACAAATCATGACCCAACAGACTGCTAGAATGATCTTTTAAAATCCTAAGTCAGGTCATGTTACTTGACTGCTCAGAACCCTGCAAAGACTCCCCATATCACTCAGAGTAAATGAAAGCAAAGAGTCCTTCAATGGCAGAGAGAGAGCCTTACATGATCAGATCCTGACACCTGTTCCTTTCTTTTACTGCCCCCCACCACTTTCTCTGCTCCAACCACGTTTCCCCAGACAACCTCCTAGCTCAGGGTCTCTGAATTAACCTCACTTTGTGCCTGGGGCACTCCTTTTCCCTACATATGCACTCACCTAAGTCATTCACTGTCTCACAAATGTAAGTTTCTCAATGAGATTTATTAAGATCATCCTTCATAACATGACAACCTGCACTCCCCACACTCCTGATCCTCTTTATCCTGCAGAGTTGAGCCTAAAATAATGACTGACACATAGTAAATACTCATTAAATATAGGTTTGATAAATTGAATAAACATATGTGGTTCTGAAGGCACTGCCAGTAACATTGTCTCTTGACCACAGATGACTGATGCAAGGTGGGAAGAGGAAGTAATTGTGTCAATTAGAATTCATTTCTGAGATTTTTTACACATGAGAAGCTAAAATAACCTAGTTCCTCTTTAAGTAGCGAAGCTATGAGGTGTGAGTTATAAGAGCTGTTGACTTCTGAATCTCTTTCCATGTGAGGGTAGCCAATCTGGGAAAATAAAGCTGATAACCTGAAAAGAAATCCTCACAGCATTCGAGCCTCTGTGCCCAGTGTCCAGCTGAGCCTCTGCTTGGCTATATTCAGATGAATCAGGAAATTCTCTTCTATCACTTGCCAACAAAGCAGACCTGTCTAGTGCAGCCTTGCCTTTACATAAGCCAGGACCATGAGATGATCTACCCAATGAAAATCAACAGGGAGTGTAGTCACAGACCTCCAACTTCTGAGTTCAAGGCCTTATCAATCAATTGTTGGCAAATTCTAACGCACATACATCTCCTACATTAAGCTGAATAACAGCCTCCCAAAGATGTCCATGTACTATTCTCTGGAATCTGTGAATGTGTTCCCTAAGACTTCCAAAGGCATATTGTAGGTCTAATTAAATTAAAGATCTTGAGATGGGAAAATTATCCTGAATTACCTGGGTGGGCTCCATGTAATCACAAGTGTCCTTAGAAGATGAAGATAGGAGTGCTGGAGAGAGAATGGAAGATGCTAAAATCTTTAGCAGTAACTAAAGCAGTATATCTTTTATATTGTTGACTTTGAAGTTGGAGGAAGGGACCACAAGTCAATGAATGCAGGGGTCTCTAAAATTTGGAAAAGGCAAAGAAGCATATTCTTCTCCAGAAGGTAAGCAGCTCTGTTTATACATTTTAGACTTCTGACCTCCAAATTGTAAGATAATATATTTGTGTCATTTTAAGCCACTAGACTTAAGTCAAGTTTCTTCCAAAATCTCTCCTTCTCATTGCTACTGGTGTAGGGTCCCCATCCTTTCTCTCCTGTACTACTTCCACAAACTTCCAATTGTTTCCTCTGCCTCCTATTTCTCCTACTAAGGGTAATTCTAAAGTCGTCATATTATACGTATGATTACAGCATGGCTCTGGTTCTCAAATGCTTATCAGATCCTTAGTACGTCAAATTAGACTCTCAATTGTCTGTCCTCCATCTGCATATCCAATCTTATTTCTAACATCTCAGCCATAAGCTCCATATAGCTTCCTGTTATGCCTCATTCTTGATTGTCTCTTGAATGTCACCCATACCTATACTCTAGTTAAATTTCTGCTCATTATTTTTTCCTCAACATTCAAATATATTCTTCAAATAGAAGTTTTTCCTGAATAGCAAATGTTGGCAAATGTGTGGGAACACTGGAACCTTCACGCATTCCTGGTGGGAATGTAAATTGGTGCAGCCACTTGGGAAAATAGTTTGGCAGTTTCTTAAAAATTTAAGGATAAATTTACCATATAGCCCAGTAATTGCACTCCAAGATATCTTGCCAAGAGAAATGAAAATGCATGTCTACACATAGACATGTGCACAAATATTCACACCAGCATTATTTATGATAACCCCAAACTGAGTATAACCAAATGTCCATCCGCTGGTTATTGGATAAGCAAAATGTGGTATTACATACAATAGAATAGTATTCTGCAATTAAAAAGGAACAAAATATTGATACATACTTCCATACGAATGAGCCACAAAAACATATGCTAAGTAGAAGCTAGATACAAAAAACCACATATTGTGTGATTCCGTTTATACAAAATATCTAGAAAAGACAAATTTATATGGACAGAAAGTGACAAGTGGTTTCCTACTAGGAGTGGGCATTAACTGTAATTGGGCACAAGGAAACTTTTTGAGGTGATAAACATATTCCAAAACTGGATTGCAGTAATGGTCACATAAATCTATAAATTTACTAAAATCATTGAATTTATATTATCAATGGGTTAATTACATGTATGTAAATTACACTTTAGTAAAAAAATTAAAAAACAAATGAATAAAGAGTTTTTCCTGGAATTACTCAAGGTGAGTTGAAACTTTCACCTTTATTTTCCACAGAATCTGTTACACACCACTTATATAATGCCCACCACTCTGTATTGCAATCGATTACATCTTTCTGGCCCCCTCTTCAATTTGTCCACAGTAGACAATAAATGTACATTGGATTAAACTTAATGGAATCAAAGTGACTTGAAGCCACATCAAGTAGGTCTTTCATCTCAACAAATTATAATTTTGAGCAATTTTGCAGTCTTTACTATGTCTCCAATAACTACTTTCCTTTTTTCTCTCTTAGGCTTCTAAATCCATTCATGATATGGGCTTGATACACAACAGTCTTGATCATCTATGCTAGTTTTGGTTCCCATAGAAGCAGACACTGAGCCAAGGATTCACATACAAGCGCTTTATTGGAAGGGGCAATAAACATGGATGGGAGAGAGGAGTAGTGGATACAGGGAAGAAAATACATCCAATAAAGATTGCATAAGATCAGCTACCACTATGACTGAGCAGAGTTTTCATCCTGTGGGGAAATTCTGGAAAGTGATCCAAAATGACAACCTCAGAATTATCTCAACTAAAGTGAATGACATGACATGGCAACCGCACACTCATCCTCAAAGGCTGTCTCTGATGCGGCATAATTCTCTGTCACTTCTAGGACCATATATCGGGCAAAATAGGTTCCAGCTGGTGCTGGCCATTGGCAGTCACGCAATGGAGATGGTGAGAAGATCCCCGGGAATGTGGGAGAATGTTGACAGCATCTATGAGTCCATCCTTCCCTGCAGACTCAACTCTACCAACATTCTTCTCAAATAGCGAGCTAAATTCTAAACACCTTCTGCACATGTGTAACTATGATTCTTGTGTTACCTCCAGATAGTGTCAGAAAAAAAAATTAAACGATGTAAAAAAACCCTTCTGATTCAATTGTATTCATTACTACATGTTTTAGGATTTGGGAGGGTCTAATTCAAAATTGTTATCATGGGATATAAACATGAAATAAAAAAAGGAAAGGGAGGAAGGAGGGTAGGAAGGAAGAAAGAGTGAAGGAAGGAATGAATAATGAATGGAAAGAAGGAAAGGGAAAAGGTAGGAATAAAAGAAGGAAAGGAAGAAAGGAAGGATGGATGGAGAGGAAGGAAGGAAAGAAACGATAGAAGGAAGAATGCAAAGAAGTATCACAAAGAATGAAGCAACCTCTCTGAGTTATTCTAGTTCGTATATTACTATGAATCATCTGAAAAAAAAAAAAAAAAAAAAAAACAGCTTTCGAATATAATTTCCTTCATTTGAATTGAAAAGCACATCACTGTTCTCCTAAAAGTAGGATAGCAAAGTCAGTGTCAGCTAACCAGGTCATGGTCCAACTCAATCTAAATTTCCTCTTTTGAAAAGTGGGGTGAATGAGAGAAAATATCTCAAAGAAACAGTTTCAAGATGAAGTAAAGTCAGACATGTGAAGAAACAAGCACAGTGCTGATGTGGTAAGCACTTGCTGTGGCTACTCTATCATTTTGAATCCATTTCTTCTGGAAGAAAACAAGTTCCCAACCAAATTAAGGTGAAGAACATCAACATTTGAAAGGATAATTTTGGGGGTACCATGTCAGCACTTGATATGATAAGTGGTTTAAATCTCAAGTTAGAAATCTTAAGAATTTCTCAAGAAAGCTAATCAAACATGGAACTTTCTGAACATCATATAAGCAATAAAACTCAAAAACAAATTACTGAGGAGGATGTTGAGGAGAAATTACTACAGAAAAATAAAAGTGAATACATGGGTGTTTTTGGAATTGATAAAATCAAGCATGTGTTTTAGGGGCGAGAAAGAACCAGGGGATTTAAATTCACAAAATTTGCCTTTGGGGCCAACCATATCCACTTACTTCTAAGGTCAGTGACCCATCATGGAGAAGAGTCTGCTCAGCTGAGGAGACTTTCCAAGGCCCCCTTCACATCCTTGTTCCTCAGGCTGTAGATGAAGGGGTTCAGCATGGGGGTGACCACAGTGTACATCACTGAGGCGATCGAGCTTCTGTGGGAAGAATGAGTCACAGCAGAACTGAGGTAGACCCCTAGGCCTGTCCCATAGAACAAGGAGACCACAGAAAGATGAGACCCACAGGTGGAAAATGCTTTATATTTTCCTCCTGCAGAGGAAATTCTCATTATAGAGGAGACAATCTGAGAGTAAGAGAAGAGGATTCCAGTGAAAGGAAAGACAACCACCACAGCAGTGAGCACATACATGATGATGTTATTGATGAGGGTGTCAGAGCAGGCCACCTTGAGGACCTGAGCCAGTTCACAGAAGAAATGTGGGATTTCAGTGCCTATACGGAAGGTCAGCCACCTCAACAGTAGAATATGAAGCAGGAGTCCCAGAAAATGATGAACCAAGACATCAGAACCAGGAGGACACAGAGGCGTGGGTTCATGATGACCATGTAGTGCAGAGGGTGGCAGATGGCAACAAACCGGTCATAGGCCATCACAGTCAGGAGGAAATTGTCCATTCCAGCAAAAATCATAAAAAAATAGACCTGAGTGAAGCATCCTATGTAGGAGATGTCTTTCCTCTGTGCCTGGATGTTCACACTAGCATCTTTGGGACGGTGGTGGAGATGAAGCAGATGTCCACAAAGGACAGATTGGAGAGGAAGAAGTACATGGGGGTGTGGAGGTGGGAGTCAGAGCTGATGGCCAAGATGATGAGTAGATTCCCAAACACGGTGACCAGGTACATTGACAAGAACACTCCAAAGAGCAGGGGCTGCAGTTCAGGATCCTCTGAGAGACCCAGGAGGAGAAATTCTGAGACTTTTGTGTGGTTTCCAGCTTCCATGGAGCTTGTGTGTAAGAAAGTAAAAGTGAAGTTCAATGAATATCCAGCTGGCACCTCTGCTAGTCAGCACCTCTTGATTCCACCTTTAGGTGGACAAACTTCACCTTCTGTTGAGTCTTTCCAATGACAGTTATTCACTCAGTCAAGTTGTAGCCCAGTTCCATTTTAAATGTAATTATTAACCTTTTAAAATTAAATTTTTCATTTCCTATTCACTGACTCAAATCATATTTAAGGCTATGGGCATAAACCAATTTCTTCTATGACATGACCCTTCCAATATGATTAAATGTATTTTCTTTGAAAAGCTCCATACTTCCTACATTCTAATGGCTCTGTACTGGTTATTAAAATGTGGACTCTATCTCCTAACAACCTTATTTCTTGAGTTGATGTTTCTTGTTGATGTCACAATTAACACTCAAGTGCTTTTTAATTTTATTTCTAAAAATGTGGTTACTATTATTACTTTCTTTGAGCTTTAGAAATGCTTCTGTGTACAGTAGGATCGCAATAAATGATAACTATTATTATCGGCATTAGTATGTTCCTTTTAAGACAACTATTTTTGGTAATTGTTTTTGATATTTTTGATAACTCTCCCAAAGTGCAGTATAGAGATGTAATTTAGAAAATGGGATCTGGAGTCAGACTTCCTAGAAGAGAATTTTGCTCTACCAAATTACTATTTGTGCAGCCTTGACAAATTTATTTAATCTCTCTTAGCTGCTGAGACCTCACCTCTACAACAGGAGTAGTAAATATTCCCTGCGTTGTAAGACTGATAAGTGAATTAAATGAGATGATGCAAGTATTTTTGCTGTGTGGTTCCTGTGACATACAGCGGACACTTGATAAATGTGAGCTTCTGTTCTGAATGTCACAATAAATCTGTCTTGAATGGCTATCATTTACCAAATTTCCTTTAAACTGGGGTAGCCATTAAGGATGGAATGCTGTTCATTATAAACACCACAGGTCTGTTACCCCCTTTGACCTCCATACAACACCTCTAATGAATGAAGATCCCTGTGGCTCCCTCTTTCAGAGACTGCCTGCCACGTGGGTTCTTTCAAGAAGAGAAAAAAGCATGTGAACTACATAGATAAGGAAAGGAGGAAAATGGCAAAATCATTAAAATAAAATCCAAGGCATGTTGGAGAGTGTGTGCTCATGTCTTCGTGCTCAGATGTAAGGATGTATTATATTAACTATCAGTTAGTTAATGGTAAAACAATGATAGAAGTGAAGAAAAATATACAAAGTTTGTATTAATCAAATCATCCTTAATAAATTAAAAGGCAAATTAAGATGTGAGTCAATGTTTACATTTTCCATAATAGAAAAAAATGTGTCATTTTTTTCCTTTTTATTCATTTATTTCCTTATATTTATTGCAGTAACATTGTTATTGCAGTAGCATTGGTTTATAACATTGTATAAATTTCAGGTGTACATCATTATACTTCCATTTCTGCATAGATGACATCATGTTCTCATGTTCACCACCAAAATAATAATAACAATCTATCACCACACATATGTGCCTAATTATCCCTTTCGCCCTCCTCCCTGCCCTGTTCCCCCTCTGGTAATCACCAATCAAAAATTTGTCATTAGTAATGCCTAGAGAATGCAGTTTATTAGAGAAAGAAAAAAATCATTAAGGAATGCTTTAGTTTGGGGAGGGGGCAGAAAAGACCTCTCTAAAATATGAATGACTGAGCTGTGAGATGAAGGATGAGCAACTGTTAACCAGGGGAAATAAAGAATGGGTGAGCATTCTGTGCTGAGAGAACAGAATTCACGGTTGCACTGTGGATCAGTGAGCTTTGGAAATGGAAAGGATTTGAGAGGCCAGCAATGGAGAACAGAGAGTGAGGGTCAGGAGGGCACGGGGGTGAGCCCACAAGTCCAGCACCCTGTACTATTCCTTGATGTGCCTCTCACATTTGGAGTTTTATGTTTATTTGTGGGTCAGAGGACATGATTGTTTTTGCTCACCATACTTACCCGGTATCTGACACAGAGTAGGTGCTCAACACATGCAAAAGTTAGATGTATAATAAAGATTTAGACCCAAAGCATCAACTATGACACAGAAAAGAAATCTTCAAGCTTATATATGCCTGATACGGACACTAAAATGAATAGTAAAATTAATTCAAATATATTCATATATATTTTAAGAGAATAATACATCATGAATAAATAATATCTATTCTATGAGTGGAATGCTGGTTTAAAACTGTGATGTTTGTTAACACAATTCATCGCAAAAATAGGTTAATGAAGAGAAATCATAATCATAATCACAAAAGAAAATGCATTTGAGAAAATGTAACAGCCATTGCTGTGGTTAGCAGCCTGGACAGAGTCTCTTGCCAAACGAGGAAACTAAGGATAGTTTCTTCACTCAGTAAAAAATGGTTGTTTTACAATTGTAGCCAACAGGATATTCCACATTAAACCACTAAAATATTTGTGTTAAATTCATGAACAGACCAAGGCAGTCTGTTCCAAATTCAATCACTCAATAGTCACCTGAACATTTAAAGAGATTTGTAAGATGAGAAAAGGAAATTGTGCTGAGTACTGAATGTCAGAAATAATTGTTTTGTTTGTCAATGATATAGTGGACACTAAAGTGGAACAAAAAAACAATCAGCATAAGAACTACTAAGTGCTCTCAGGAAGTTGAGTCTGCTGCAAAAGTAGTTAGGGAATACGATAGAAAAATACAATGATGAAAAAAATAGACAATACCTGGTGCACAATAGACCTCCAGTGAGTAGCTGGTGAGTAAATCATGGAACACAGGAAAACTAACAGGAGCCTACAACTATGGGAAAGAGTAGAGAAGAGGTGGAGAGTCTCCAGAAAATAACTTTTATCTGAAAGAAGCTCTAGATTCCATAAAGAATGAAAAGGAAACAGAACAAGAGCTGGAAAAGCATGGTTTCAGTAGAAACTAAAGTATCTTCAATGTAGAGAGACTTCACCTTCCTAGACTAAATAAATATGGGACTATCGCAGTCTCATTACTCAAGAGGGAATGCCCTGTACACACTTTCTCTCTTGTTTTCCTTCTTACTCCACCAGCCCTCACTGGGACACACTGACCCTCTCTGATGGTTATCACTGAAGCTTTCTGTTCTCTGAGGTCTGCCTTTGGGAAGCCCAATTGAGTTTTCACTAGGCAGGGACCAGAGAATTATAGGGCAAGGGCAACAGGGACATACTATTCTTGTCTCAAGGACTGAAGTCTCAGAGCTCCTCGTTAAATAAATTGTTCTACTGACTTTCCTCTTTCTAAGCACTTCAGTTCCCTTAAAGTACAAAGATAAAATAACTGAAAAATTTCAGCCCACTTTGTGTCTATATAGGCAACAGTGGGGGAAGAAGAAAGTATTTTCTCCATGGAGAAATTCTTCTTTCTTTGGTTTGACTTAAAAGTGACAAGGTGTCCCATAGGGAATATTTAATTTCCGTAAGAACCAAACCCAGGAACCGACTTTCTGTGATGTTCTTCCTTTGAAGAATCTTCAGAGCTTTTATGGATTACCTGATATCCATGGTGTCATGGAGGCCAAGAAGTCCTTTCTGAAGAAAAGCAGAGTGGTTAATAGTTTTCATTTTGTTGAAAAAGACTAATCAAATGAGGACAGAAAATACCCCTTGATGTTTGCTGTTGACATGGAAGCCTTTGTTGATATTAGGGAAGGCTCCATTTAATGCCACTTAGTAGAGGGGCAGGGGCAGAAATAATCCAGGTAGAGATGGTTGAAGAGTGAGTATTGAAGAAACATAGTGG
Source organism: Ceratotherium simum simum (assembly GCF_057802395.1). Classification (NCBI taxonomy): domain Eukaryota; kingdom Metazoa; phylum Chordata; class Mammalia; order Perissodactyla; family Rhinocerotidae; genus Ceratotherium; species Ceratotherium simum. The sequence continues at coordinate 8,266,633 of NC_141938.1, read as the reverse complement.
CAAATATAAATCATATGTAAAGTTTGTCAGAGGAGAGGATGACAGTGGTAAAACATTGCCTAAAGAGAGTATGGAGTATGAGAGAGAGAAAAAAAATAATTTAAAGGAAGCTATAGGGAGATATTGAATTTCAAAGAGAATGATCCTATTTCATGCAGACATTTGAATACGCAGGAAATGCTGACTACACAAGTCAAAGGATGCAGTATACACTGTAAACCAATGACAATCATAGTGTGCTATATCTCCTGTTTAGGGAATACATGAGTCCCCAAATCAAATGTTGGAAGTGGAAGTAGCCTCGTCTAACAGCACTGCCAGTGAACCACTTGGGGGGTTTGTGCTTCAGGTCTCCACACTCCTGGCCTCTGCAGGTTTAGAGGTCTTGCTTCCTAAAGGGAAAACACTTCCAAGGACTTGGAAAAAGTCCCATTAAACTTCAAGCTATGGGGCGACCTGGCACTTCAGATCTTGCATGCCAAGAAGAGGAGTCACTGTCCTGGAAAGATAATTGACATGCTCATCAATGTCATTGTGTGATCATGGCAATGGGCCTGCAGTGGTACCCTGCTGTGCTCAGTCAGTGGCTGGGAGCAGCCCAGGAGCAATGTCAGTGCAAACACAGTGGTGGATGCAGATGGCTGTCAGTCAGTTATGCTCCCACAGCAAGAGATCTGAGTGGTGTGATCTTAAGTGTGGCAGGTCTCTTTAGCTGAGGGCAATTCTGAAAGAGTGCTGTGGGCTGGGGGCTGTCAGAAGGCTGCACCTCCAAACCAGAAAGAATAAGCCCTTAATCCTGAAGAAGGTCTGAGCAATGCAGCATAGCACTCACTAGAGTCCATCCCTTGGGACATGTGGATCAACATTTTAACATTACATTAGTTCTAGATGTACAACACAATTTTATAATACTTGTATGTGCTGGGAATTATCACCTCGATAATTCTAGCTAACATCCATCACCACAGGTGTTACAAATTTTTTCTTGTGATGAGAAAATTTAAGGTCTACTCTCTTGGCAACTTTCAAATATACAATACGGCATTATTAACTATAGTCACTTTTTGTACATTCTATCCCGGGACTTATTTATTTTATAACAGGAAGTTTGTACCTTTTGACCACTTTCACCCATTCACTCCCACCTCTGGCAACTACCAATCTGTTCTCTGGATTTCTATTTTTGTTTTTTGCTTGTTTGTTTGTTTATTTTTAAGGCTGTCTTGATCAGTATGTTAAAGAGGAATACAACATGTGTCAATAATACTTATCCCGGGAATTTAAATATGCTTTAGGAAATATTTTTACAGTCATTTCTTGCATAAAGATATGAATACAAAAGATGCAAGTTCAACAGAAATCAAAATGTATTTAATAATTTTAACAGACTTTGCTGCTAATGGTGAGGTGTACGTGTACAGGGCGATGCAGGCTCTCAAAGTAGGAAAATAAGGAATATATCTTTCAAATGATAAATAATGACTGTTTTTCAATGAAAAATATTCTTTTGAATGTGGAAGCATGAAGAAGGGACAATTAATGAGCATATAAGAATTGCTGCTATGAACCATAAGGATTTAATATTATTCTGACAATTGAAACAAATGCATAAGATGAAAAAAGAAAGAGGACATAAGCATTGTAAATCAAAGATAAATGAATCATTAGTAGTACATAAGATGTTGGAGCTAGAGAGACCTCATATCTCTGAAGATGCCCCAGCCCCATGTGGATCCTTCATCATCTATTTCAAGAAGTCCCCCAGGGCAGTTGATTTCAAATTTTAGCCATGCATAAGATCCACCTGGATGGCTTGTTAAACACAAATGGCTGAGTTAGACCTTAGGGTTTCTGATTTAGTAGATCTAGGATGATAGACAAAAATTTGCATGTCTAACAAGCTCCCAGGGGATGCTTATGCTGCTGGTCTGGGGACACTTTGAAAAACATTTGTTTGTATTCCTAGTACTCTGGTCTAGTAAAAGTTTCCCCTCCACTCTTTATATCTTCCCTCCCTTGTCCCATCCCCAGTGTTTACTAGGATACAGGGGCTCTTTCAGATGGCATCATGGAAACCCCTGGGGCCCCGGGCTTTGTCTACTATAATGACTTTTCCCCAGGAAGTATAGGGAGAAGATCCAGGCAGGGAATTCAGAACTCATATCACTGGGAAGCCTCAGATGATTTTCTTGGGACACTGGAACTTTATTTAAGGTTTCTAGGACAATTGGGGGCTGAATTCTCAGAGCCTCTCATTAAATAAATTGTTCTATTTTCATTCCACTCTTTAAACAATCAAACTCCCTTGAGGTAGGACAATAATAGAAACAAAACTTTCTGCTACTTCTGTTTCTCTGAAGACAGCTGTGGAGAGGGAGAGACTTCTTTCTTACAATTATTCTTTCCATATCTGGTACATTCACACATTTGCAGTCAATAAGATCATTCTCCTATAAATCAAAATATTTCTTTATCTTCCTTCAAAAATGTCTTGCAGGTCTCCTTACTATATTGCCCAAATACTTGCCTTCTCATCGTAAGATTTAATTTAGAAGTTAGGGCTTTTTCCCCTAGGGATATTTTAATGTTATTAAGAGCCCAACAAAACTGACACTCAGAATCCTACTTTCACAAAAGTGAAATGGTTGAGAAAGGTGCCTATTTGCAAAATGAGAAAGAAGTGTCTGGGGAAGAGGCAGAATCCCCCTCGCCCTTTCCCTTAAGGTTCTTATGGCTGCCCAAATAATCAACAAGACAGGTTAGCAGGAGAAAATAATACCAAGTTTAATAACATGTATACATGGGAGAAACTCAGAAATGAGCAGCTCGTTCCTCTGTCTAAACTACTTGTTTAAGTATTGTAGCTAAAGGCGAGGAAGGTGTTGGGCGTGGGTAGTGGTCTGGGATTTTAGAGGGGAAGAAGACAATTCACATGGAGATAGAAATGCAAATGTTTGTCTGACAATTCTTTTCAGGGCCATCTATAGAGAATGTGGCCAGGGAGAGATAGAGTTTCGGTAAGAGGGGCTTGGTGCCTTTCCTATTGTAACATCTATTTTACGTTATCATTACACCCATCATGATAATAACTCCTTCCTGAAACAGATCTTTTGTTTTAAATTCTTTAGACAGTTTGGGAGGGGAAACTCAAATATTATTCCCGAATTTTCTGAGTATTTATTGTCATCAGCTTGAAATAATCCACATACCAGAGTGGTGCTTCCTGGGGTAACTTGCCCTGAGCACCATCAGAAGCCATTAGTGATGTTGCTACCGAAAAATCAAGCATTTTGAAGAATGGAAATATCCATTAGAATTTATTGGGCACATGATGTTACTGCCGACCTCAGGGAGAGCAATTGTGAGAGAGGTAGATAGACTCCAGAAGAGTTGGTTGAAGAGACAGTGAGCAGAGCGGAAATGGATCTTACAAATATAGATCAAATTCTCCAAAAGTTTGGAGCAATACTCAAAGAGTAGTATGAGTCTATGAGAGAGTGTCATTTTCATTAAAAGAAATGGGAATGTGGAACATTCCCATGACATTGCAAATTATAACATTGCATGCAGACATTGGTATATACAGGATAAAGAAAGGATAAGGGATAGCATAATTTCCCTCAAAAGTTAGGAAGCGATAGGATTCAAAGTTTATGTAGAGATTTTATGGGGCAATTGTTAATTACATAGTTATAGAAATAAAAAAACATTATAAAAATAACTATTCAATTACAGTGGTAGCTAAAGTTGCAGTGGATGGTATAGTGTCCAATGAAAGCATACATCTACTAGGGTCTCATAATCAAAAACTGAAGGATAATGATTAGAATTCAGCCAGGCATCATCCTGTCTTTCTAACTCCCAGTTCTCTTCTCAACAGGAGCTTTTTCCTCTTTCTGTACAATTACTTGATTTATCCTGCTATCCACGCAGACTGATGATCGCCAGACCAATACATTTGACCTCTGAGATAATAGCATCGATGGGGTGTTCTGTTGCTCCCTCACCTCAATCTTTCCAAGATTCAACTGAAGTTTTATCTTCCCTAAAATGTTACTTTCCCTGTTATCCCATCTCTTTGAAAGCTAACTCCATCAACTACGGCACCCATGGAATTGAACTACTCAAGTGCTTCTCAGTCAGTCTGATTTTGCCCCCTAAAGGACAAGTAGCAATATCTGGAGACATTTCTGCTTATCACAACTCAGTCCTGGCATTTAGTGAGTAGAAGACAGGCTTCTGTTAAACATCTTACCTTACACAGGACATCACCTAATGACAAGTAATGATACAGAACAAAATGTCAATATTGTGGTGGGTTAGAAATCCTGGTAAAGATTTTTGAAGACTAATGCTAAAATTTTATCTAAAAAATCTCAATCATTCTGTTATTTTATAATGAGATTGAAAATATTATCTGACAAAATCTCACAACATTTCTCCATTATTTTGTGCCACTTCATATTTTTATTGTGGTTTAATTATTATAACATAAAACGTACCATTTTAACAATTTTCAGTGTACAATTTTGTACACTTGTCATTAAGTATATTTGCAAAGTTGTGCAGCCACTGCCACCATCCATCTACGGAACTTTTTCATTTTCCCAATCTGAAACTCTGTCCCCATTAAACACTAACTACTCATCCCCATCCCCCACTCCTTGGCATCCAACATTCTACTTTCTGTCTGTGTGAATTTAATTCCTCTAGCCATCTCATAAAACTGGAATCATACGATACTTATCCATTTGGAATAGATCAATTTTGACATTTCAGAACCTGAACTTCAGATGTCCCCTTTTGTTCTCAAATTTGCTCCACCCATAGCCCTCCCTGTCTCAATGGAGACAACTCCAATCTTTCAGTTGTTCAGGCTCCCTGGGGTCATTCTTGTCTCCTCTCTTTCTCTCAAAAACACATCCTGACTGACAGCAAATCCTCTTGGCTCTACCTGCAGAATACAGCCAAAGTGACCACTTCTCAATCCTTACCGTACTCTATACCCAGGTCCTAGCTGCCTATATCTCACCAGGCATGCTGCAGTCAGCTCCAAGCAGGCTTCCTCACACCCTACAATCCAATCTCAACCCAATAGCCAGAATGATTTTTTCAAGCCTAATCATGACATGTGTTTCCTCAAAACCCTACAATGACTCCCCATATCACTCAGAGTAAATGAAAACAAAGTCCTTCAATGATAGAGAAAGCCTCACATGATCAGTCCCTGATAACTGTCTTCCACTTTTGCCATGCTCCTCATCATTTTCTCTCCTCCAGCTCCATTCCCCCAAGGCTACCTCCCACCTCAGTGTCTCTGTATTAACCTTACTTTCTGCCTGAGATACTCTTTCTCAATTGAATAAACAAATGTGGTTCTGAAGAGGTTTCCAGTGGCATTGTCTCCTGACCACAGTTGATTTCTCCAAGGTGGGAATAGGTCATGATTTTGTCAATTAGAATCCTTTTCTGAGATTTTTTTTTTTTTACACACTCGGAGCTAAAATAAATCCAGTATTCTCCTTAGTTGTGAAGTTTTGAGATGTGAGTTGTGAGAGCTGCTGGTTTCAGTATCTCTTCCCACGTGGGGTTAGCCAGTATGAGAAAATAAAGGTGAAAATCTGAATGGAAATCTTCACAGTGCTTGAGCCCCTGTGTCTAGTGTCAGGCTAAGCCTCTGCTCAAGTATATTCAGATGAATCAGGAAATTCTCTTCTATTCTTTGCCAACAAGCAGACCTGTGTGGTGTAGCCTTAACTTTACATGAGCCAGGACCACGTGATGATGTACCCAATGAAGGTCAACAAGGCGTGCCATAACAGAACCTTGGCATTCTCAGCTCAAGGCTTTATCAATAAATTCTTGGCAAATTCTAACTCATACACGTCTCTTGTGATAGTTTGAATAATAGCCTCCAAAGAGATCTGTGTGCTAATCTCCAGAAACTTTGCCTATGTCACCATAGGTGGCAACAGGCACTTTGAAGATGTGAGAAATTTAAGGATCTTGAGATGAGAAAATTATCCTGAACTATCATGGTGGGCTTAGTGTAAGCACAGGCATCCTTACAAGAGAGGCAGTAGGTCTATGGAGAAATTTGAAGATACTATACTGTTGACTTTTAAGATAGAGAACGGGGTCACAAGCCAATGAATGCTCAGGGTCTATAGAATTAGGAAAAGGCAAGGAAACAGATTCTCCTCTAGAGCCTCCTGAAGGAAAGCATCCCTGCTGACACATATTAGGTTTCTGACTTCCATAATTGCTAGATAATAAATTTGTATTATTTTAAGCCACTAGACTTACTGCAATTTGTTACGGCAGCAATAGGTAAATAATACATCTTTCTTCCCAAATCTGCTTATCTCAATCCTACTGTTTTAGGTCAGATCCCCATCATCTCTCCCCTGAATTATTTCCAAAGCCTGCTCACTGTTACCTCTGCATCCCATTTCTCCCACTCAAGGGAAATCCTAAAGTCCTCATATTATACATATGATTCCAACAAGACTCTGGTTCTCAATGCTTATAAAATCTTTAGTATGTCAAACTATACTCTCAATGGTCTGTCCTCCATCTAGGTATCCAAACTGATTTCTTATATCTCAGCCATAAGTTACATATACCTTCCTGATATGCCTCACTCTTGAATGCTAACTGAATATATTCTCCAGTTAAGCTTCTACTCATTATTTTTACTCAACTTTCAAGCATTTTCTCCTTTTAGAATTTTTCCTGAATACCCAGTGTTGGCTAAGATATGGGAAAATGGGTACCCTCATGCATTCTTGGTGGGAATGTAAATTGGTGCAGCCACTTTGGAAAATAGTTTGCCAGCTTCTTAAAAAGTTAAGCATGAATCTCCCACATAGCCCAGTAATTGCACTCCAAGGTGTCTCCCCAAGAGAGATGAAAATGAATGTCAACACAGAGACACGTGCACAGATGTTCACAGTAGCATTATTCATAATGACCCCAAACTAGAAATATCCAAATATCCATCAGATGGTAACTGAATATGCAAAATGTGTTATATACAGACAATAGAATACTATTCTGCAATGAAAAGGAACAAAACATTGATACATACTTCCACATGGGTGAGCCTCAAAAACGTAGGCTAAGTGGAAGAAGCCAGATACACAAGACCACATATTGTATGATTCTGTTCATACAAAATATCTAGAAAAGGCAAATTTATATGGACAGAAAGTGACAAGTGGTTTCCTAGGTAGGAGTGGGAATTAACTGTGATTGGGCACAAGGGAATTTTTGGAGGTGACACACATATTCCAAAACTGGATTGAGGTAATGATCACATAAATCTATAAATTTACTAAAATCATTGAATTTACATTATCAATGGGTGAATTACATGTATGTAAATTACACCTTAGTAAAAAAGTTAAAAAATAAATGTCTAAAGAGTTTCCCTGGAATTACTCAAGGTGAGTTGAAAAATTTTACCTTTGTTTTCCACAGAATCTGTTACACACCGATTATATTTTGCTCACCACTCTATATCGCAATCGATTGCGTCTCTCTGGTCCTCTCCTCTATTTGTCCACAGTAGACAATAAGTGCACATTAGATTAAACTTAGTGGAATCAAAGTGAATTGAAGCCACATCAAATAGGTCTTCCATCTTAACAAATTATAATTTTTGAGCAATTTTGCAATCTTTACTGTGTCTCCAATAACTACTTTCTTTTTTCTCTCTTGATGTCTGTAAATCCATTCATGATATTGTCTTGATACACCACAGTCTTGATCATATATGCTAGTTTTGGTTCCCACAGAAGCACACTGAGCCAAGGATTCATAAACAAGCGCTTTATTGGAAGGAGCAATGAACATGGATGGGAGAGAGGAGTAGTGGATACAGGGAAGAAAATACATCCAATAAAGCTTGCATTAGATTAGCTACCACTATGACTGAGCAGAGTTTTCATCCTGTGGGGAAATTCTGGAAAGTGATCCAAAATGCAAACCTCAAAATTACCTCAACTAAAGTGTGAAAGACATGGCAACCACACACTCTCCCTCAAAGGCTGTCTCTGATGGAGCATAATTCTCTGTCACTTATAGGACCATATAATGGGTAAAGTAGGTTCCAGCTGGTGCTGGCCATTGGCAGTCATGCAATAGAGATGGGGAGAGGATCCCCGGGAATGTGGGAGGAATGCTTACAGCATCTGTGACTCCATCCTTCTCTGCAGACTCAACTCTACCAATATTCTTCTCAAAAAGCGAGCAAAGTTCTGAACACATTCTGAACATGTGTAACTATGATTCCTGTGTTACCTCCAGAGAGTGTCAAAAAAAAAAAATGAAACCATATGAAAAAAACCTTTGATTCAATTGTATTCATTACTACATGTTTTAGGATTTTGGAGGATCTGATTCAAAATTGCAATCATGGGAAATAAACATCAAATGAAAAAAGGAAAAGAAGGAAGGAGGGTAGGAAGGAAGGAAGAAAAGAGTGAAGGAAGGAAGGAATAATGAATGGAAAGAAGGAAGGGAAAATGTAGGAAATAAAAGAAGGAAGGAAGAAAGGAGGGACGGAAGGAAGGATGGATGGAAGGAAAGAAAGAAGAAAAGATAGAACGAAGAATGCAAAGATGTATCACAAGAATGAAGCAACATCTCTGAGTTATTCTAGTTGGTATATTACTACGAATCATCTGAAAAAAAAAAAACAGCTTTCAAATCTACTTTCCTACTTTGAAGTTGAAAATCACATCACTGTTCTCCTAAAAAGTAGGATAGCAAAGTCAGTGTCAGCTAGCCAGGTCATAGTCCAACTCAATCTCAGTTTCTTCTTTTGAAAAGTGGGGTGAATGAGAGAAAATATCTCAAAGAAACATTTTCAAGATGAAGTAAAGTCATACATGTGAAGAAACAAGCACAGTGCTGATGTGGTAAGCACTTGCTGTGGCTACTCTATCATTTTGAATCCATTTCTTCTGGAGAAAATAAGTTCACAAACAAACTAAGGTGAAGAACATCAACATTTGAAAGGATAATTTTAGGGGTACCATGTCAGCACTTGATATGATAAGTGGTTTAAATCTCAAGTTAGAAATCTTAAGAATTTCTCAAGAAAGCTAACCAAACATGGAACTTTCTGAATATCATATAAGCAATAAAACTCAAAAACAAATTACCGAGGAGGTTGTTGAGGAGAAACTAATATAGACAAATAAAAGTGAAGACATGGGTGTTTCAGGAATTGAGAAATAGAGCATGTGTTTTAGGGGCGAGAAAGAACCAGGGGATTTAAATTCACAAAGTTTACCTTTGGCGCCAACCATGTCCACTTTGTTCTAAGGCCAGTGACCCATCATGGAGAAGAATCTGCCCAGCTGAGTAGCCTTCTCAAGGCCCCCTTCACATCCTTGTTCCTCAGGCTGTAGATGAATGGGTTAAGCATGGGGGTGACCACAGTGTACATCACTGAGGCGATCGAGCTTCTGGGGGAAGAATGGGTCACAGCAGCACTGAGGTAGACCCCTAGGCCTGTCCCATAGAACAAGGAGACCACAGAAAGATGAGACCCACAGGTGGAAAATGTTCTATATTTTCCTCCTGCAGAGGACATCTTCATTAAGGAGGAGACAATCTGAGAGTAAGAAAAGAGGATCCCAATGAGTGGAAACACAGCCACAAGGGCAGTGGCTACATACAGGATGATGTCATTGATGAGGGTGTCAGAGCAGGCCACCTTGAGGACCTGAGCCAGTTCACAGAAGAAATGTGGAATTTCAGTGCCTATACGGAAGGTCAGCCACCTCAACAGTAGAATATGAAGCAGGGAGACCCAGAAAATGATGAACCAAGAAATCAGAACCAGGAGGACACAGAGGCGTGGGTTCATGATGACCATGTAGTGCAGAGGGTGGCAGATGGCCACAAACCGGTCATAGGCCATCACAGTCAGGAGGAAATTGTCTATTCCAGCAAAAAACATTGAAAAATAGACCTGAGTGAGGCATCCTATGTAGGAGATGTCTTTCCTCTGTGCCTGGATGTTCACTAGCATCTTTGGGATGGTGGCGGAGACAAAGCAGATGTCCACAAAGGACAAGTTGGAGAGGAAGAAGTACATGGGGGTGTGGAGGTGGGAGTCAGAGCTGATGGCCAAGATGATGAGTAGATTCCCAAACATGGAGACCAGGTACATTGACAAGAACACTCCAAAGAACAAGGGTTGCTGTTCAGGATCCTCTGAGAGACCCAGGAGGAGAAATTCAGAGACTTGTGTGTGATTTCCAGCTTCCATGTAGCTTGTGTGTAGAGAGACAAAAGCAAAGTTCAATGAATATCCAGTTGGCACCTCTGCTAGTCAGCACCTCTTGATTCCACCTTTAGGTGGACAAACTTCACCTTCTGTTGAGTCTTTCCAATGACAGTGATTCACTCAGTCAAGTTGTAGCCCAGTTCCATTTTAACTGTAATTATTTAGCCTTTGGAAAATTCAGCAGACATCTCTTTTCGTCTCCTACTCACTCATTCAAATCATATTTGAGACTATGGGCATTAACCAATTTCTTCTATACATGACACTTCCAAAGTAATTGAAGACATTAAATTTATTTTCTTTAAAAATATCCATACTTCTTTCATTCTAATGGCTCTGTATTTGTTATTAAAATGTGGATTCTATCTCAAATAACCTTAACTCTATGAGTTGATGCTTCCTATTGATGTCACAGTTAACACTCAGGTGTTTTATTTATTTTTATTTTATTTTTAAAAATGTGGTTACTACTATTCCCTTCTTTGAGGTTTAGAAATGGCTTGTGTACAGTATGATCTCAATTAATGATAGCTATATTATCATTATTAATATGTTCCTTTTATGACAATTATTTTTGATATGTAACTCTCCCAAAGTACAGTATAGAGACATGATTTAGAAAATGGGATCTTGAGTCAGACTTGCTAGAATGGAATTTTGCTCCACCCACTATTTGTGTGGCCTTGATAAAGTCATTTAATCTCTCTTAGCTGCAGATACCTCACCTCTACAATGGGAGTAGTCAATATTCCCTACATTGTAAGAGTGATGTGTGAATCAAATGAGATGAGACAAGTACTTTTTCTAGTGCGGTTCTGGTGACATACAGTGGACACTTGATAAATTTGAGTTTCTGTTCTTAATATCACAATAAATCTGTCTTGAATGGCTGTCATTTATCAAATTTCCTTTAAACTGGGGCAGCCATCAAGGATGGAATTCTGTTCATTATAAACACAACAGGTCTGTTACCTCTTTTGACCACCATGCAGCACCTCTAATGAATGAAGATCCCTAGGGCTCCCTTTTTCAGAGACTGCCTGGACTCTTCCAAGAAGTGAGAAAAGCATGTGAACTACATAGATAAGAAGAGGGGGGAAATCACAAAATCATTAAAATAAAGTACAAGGCATGTTTGAGAGTGTGTGCTCATGTTTTCATGTTCTGATGTGCGGCTATATTATATTAACGATCAGTATAATTAACGGTAAAAGAATGGTAGAACTGACGAAAAACATACAAAGTTTGTATTAATCAAATCATCCTTATGAAATTAAAAGGAAAATTAAGATATGGGTCAATGTTACACTCTCCATGATGGAAAAGACTTGTCATTATTATGGCCTAGAGAAAGCAATTAGAGAGAGGAAAAAAATCATTGAGGATCACTTTAGTTTGGGGAGGTTGGCAGAAAAGTCCTACCTAAAATTTGAATAATTGAGCTGAGATGAAGGATGAGCCATTGTTAAGCAGGGAAAATAAGGAATGGGCAAGCATTTTGGGCTGAGAGAACAAAATTCACGGTTGCCCTATTGATCAATGAGCTTAGAAATGGAAGGGATTTGAGAGGCCAGAGATAGAGAACAGAAAGTAAGGGTCAGGAGGACAGAGGGGGTGAGCCCACAAGTCCAGCATCCTGTACTATTCCTTGACGTGCCTCTCACATTTGTAATTTTATGTATGTTTGTGGTCAGAGGACGTGACTCTTTTTGCTCACTATCGTCTTTCCAGGAATTTACATGGCATCTGGCACGTCGTAGGTGCTCAACACATGCCGATGTTAGATGAATAATAAAGATTTAGACCAAAGCATCAACTTCGACACAAAAAAAAAATCTTCAACCTTACGTATGCCTGAATAGAGACACAAAATTGAATAATAAAATTAAATCAAATACATTCATATCTATTTTAAGAGAATAATACATCATGAATAAGTAATATTGATTCTATGAATGGGAAACTGGTTTAATACTGTGATGTTTGTTAATATAATTCATCACAAAAATAGGTCAATGAAGAGGAATCATAACTATAATCACAACAGAAAATGCATTTGAGAAAATGTAGCTGCCGTTACTGTGGTTAGCAGCCTGGACAGAGTCTCTCGGAAAATGAGGAAACTAAGGATGATTTCTTCAACTAACAAAAAATGGTTGTTTTACAACTGCAGCCAATAGGATATTCTACATTAAAACACTAAAATATTTCTGTTAAATTCATGAACAGACCAAGGCAGTCTGCTCCAATTTCAATGACTCAATAGTCACCTGAATATTTAAAGAGATTTGTAAGATGAGAAAAGGAAATTGTGCTGAGTACTGAACATCAGAAATAATTGTCTTATTTGTCGATGATATTGTGGACATTGAAGTGGAACACCAAAAACAATCAATGCAGAACTATTAAGCGTTCTCAGGAAGTTGACTCTGCTGCAAAAGTAGTTAGGGAATACAATAGAAAAATATAGAGCTTATCTGGAGGCGGAGTCAAGATAGGCGGCATGTGAGGCAAGACTCTGAACTCCACACACTCCTCCGTGGACACAGCCAATTTACAACTACTTGTGGAAAAAATTACCCCTGAGACAGAACAGAAAACTGGATAAGAGGAACTCCTGCAACAGCAGGACAATCCTAACTGGGGGTAGAAGA